>NC_053403.1:15831145-15878645 GCF_016859285.1 Xiphias gladius
AAGATACCAGACACATGATCAGATAACACGCTCCAGTAAGCATTGATCTGGTGATTTTCAGGTCAAAGACATCTAGGTTTCTAGGTTAAGACTTGGCTAAATTTGAAAATAGTAATGACTGTATTTTCAGTGTGCAGCAGTTCCAAACCACATGTTACGATATAGCAAGCATTTGTAGAAAATACAGTAAGAAGAGGCAGCTAAGTAAAATCAAAGGGTTTTGACAATAATTTAAAAGTATGAAAAATAACTGCTGAATAGGGTAGGGAGTCAGAGGATGGCATAGTGTAGACAGCCATTGTTGCTTTCAAAACCATCAAGTGATTAAGATTTCCGGGCTCTCGTAAGAACTTAATTTAAGGTGAGACTAGGGTAAATGTTGTTGTAGCTCATATTTAACTAGTGAATGGAGTCTTGTTCACGTTGTTCTGAACTGTGGTAAATAACTTACATGATTTCCACGTAGGAATGGAAATGAATTACATTACAGTAGATTGGTTGTTACCTTTCAGGGGAGTCTAATTGTGACGGGAAGACGGTGAGACTGAGATACAAAATTCTGTAATTTGACAAGTAATGTTATACATGTTTATTTATAAACTGTAAAAACTCTCCTGAGACACAGTAATTTTATTGTATTTATATTGTTCGCATCCCAAATTGGCACTTCCTGGATACTGTAGCCTCTACTACTTCTGTCTTTTATGATACATGTGAGCTATAGGCATCATTTTTAGTTTGGGTGGTTGTTTCATTGATATGTTAAACTCATATGTTTCTTTTTTACATGTTAAATTGTAGCTCTTCTAACTTGTAAGTTCCCTTAAACACTGAGGTAAAATTATCCAACTTGGCAAGCATTGAGATTATACCGTAAATCCTGCGACAACCTGCTAGAAAAATGAGCTGCAGTATTACGCACCCACCAAAGTCTGTTGACTTGCTAAATTTCTTTACACAAGCCACCAAAGCTAAAGGCAGAGAAAATACTCACATTTTCAAAAAAGTTCAAGAACTTTCATTCTGGTGCATTTTCAGTGTGTCTAAAAACAAATACAAACACCTGTACGTACAAGAAGTGCAGCATTGATGTCTCAAAGACACAGCAGTTTTCAGATATACATGTAGATATTCCAAAATATCTTCTTACAGTATTCAGGTTCCCTTAAATGCAGATTTGAATGAACGCAGGTGGAGATGACTTGCAGATGGTTGCCAAATATTCTCAGTGAGCTACTGCATAGTTGTCCCGACAGTTGTCCTTCCTGATGTTAAATTGTCTTCAGTAGCCTGCATGTAAGTGGAGGTCAAAGGTGACGCTTGTGATGGCAGTCACATATCTTATAATCAATCAGTGTGTCACATCATGTTTCAGTGCAGAGGGTTGTGAAATAATCCAAAGAATATTCCTCAGAGAGAAAAGATGGTTGGTTCAGTCCAGAGGTAGAAGTCGTGATTCTCTTAATGGTCTCTCCGTCTTTTCTTTTATATCTGTCTTCTTTTTTATCTGTCTCTGGGTTTATTTTTGCCCTGTCCTTCTCTCATTGGTAGAAGTACCACCTGTTGTTATTGACAATGTGAACTTTGTTCAGTTCCAACGGTCAAACATTGTGATTACTAAGAAGATTAGCTATACTGGCCTGGCCTGTGTGTGTGTGTCTACATGTGTGTATACTGTATATGTGTGTGAGATAGAGATACAGAATGTAGTGTGTAATGGGTTATTACAGGTGTCACAGTCCTCAAAACATGAAAATGTGGGCAAAGTGATCCTTTTTCGTCCTCTGTGCGTGTGCATGCTTTACAGCCTCCAGTAATGTTTTGATCGTTGAACCTTAGACCTGTGTGCTCACTGTGTCGTAAAATACACACTACTCACTGACATACACGTGCATGTTCTTTTTTTTTTCAGCTGGTCCCTCTCTGATTGGAAATACGTTTCTAATTTTTCTTATCTCCCTCCCTCCCGCCCTCTTTTCTTCTCTTGTCTTTTCTCTCTCTCTCTCTCTCTCTCTCTGTCTGCCCTTTGTCTGTTTATCTTCACCGACAGACACAGATACCTCTTTGATCCGTGATTAAGTTAAAAAGGAACTCACAGCATTAACCTTGACTTTATTGTTACAACAGAATGAGGTGTAACAACATAGTTTAGTATTAAATCTTAAATTCAAACTCTATAGTGGGGCTGTCTTGCAAGGATACACACACACCTTTGTTTTTAGTTTAGTAAAACCCTGAATTTCAAGGTGGGTGGCAGTATTTTTAATGCATGCAGATATGAGGTTACACGAGTGAACTTGTTAGCTTCCAGTTGCTTATGTCAATCAAGCAGACGTGGAGCAACATTAGCATTCTTTTGGAGTTGAGTTTCTGGCCACCTTGTGTATGTAAATCAGATATTCACTTTAATTTTATCTCTGTTTTTGGTCTCCACTAGCTCTTGAGGGAAGTATATGGCTCTTTAACAGCTCAATGCTACATATGTTCATCAGCTAGTCACTATTTTTGTCTGTCTGCCATCTGCTGTGGGGCTTGTAGTACAGTGTTTTTTAGAGCTTTTCTTTGGTTGAAAACAGATGCCTGCTATGACCAAAAAAGATGATATGAGTACAGTGAAATTGAACCAAATCCTTAAAGGTGTGGGCCAGAAAATCAAAACAATGAACTGAAAGACACTGAAAAGCCCTGTGGAGTTGAGGGAAACTCCAGAAACTGTCTGTGACTCTGAGTAACCCTTTTCACATTAAACTTAGTCAGTTGATCCATTGTTAATATACAAATATTGATGAGCACAGCTTTAACCCAAGTAAAGTTTATGAACACTGCTGTAAAGTTCTGCTGTATGTTGTTTTAATCCTAATTGTTTTATAGAGCTAATGGAAGATTTTTTTCTTTGCAATTTTGGATTACAGTTTTCATTCATTTGCATAAAGTAGCTTCTTTGAAAGATTGCATTGTAAAAGGTATTATATAATGTACTGAAATGTATTCAGAACTTTGAGATTTTCCTGCTATTTCTGTTCATTGTTACTTTGATATCTGCAGGCTTTGTAGTTTCATCATTTCCTTTAAACCACATCTTTCATGGAGATCCATCAGAGAACTTTTGACCGCATCCATAAAACTAGTGATAAAGATATCTGATAAAAGATAATTTTGGTGTGGGTGTAGGTATTTAAAAATAACAATAAGGGTCTGAGAAGATAGATTTTTTTCCAAGTTCAGGTTAATTTTCTTCACATCTGTCAACTCCATTAATATTAATATCTGAATGCAGCTAAAAGTCTGTCGATACTGTCACAGTTGCTACTGGTCAAACCAGATGTTTGAGCCTAACAGGCTAGAATTAAACAAAAGCAAGTCGTGTTTGCTCTGAATTCAGCATTGGGCACCTTCACAACGGGAACATAAGGAGGCTGTTGTTATATATTTGCAGCCAACACATGTTAGTTCATACTTGGCAAAGCAGGAAGTATCTGTTCTCTGTGTAGTTTGACACTGATTTACTCAGATCTCAACATCAGTACTCTTGTCAGGCATAGGCTCATTTAGACAGGCCAGCACTCTTTATCTCATGGGAGAAAAAATAGGCTTTAGGTGATAAAATCACAGATGTTATTTGGCTCAGGATGGTGAGAAGTGCTGGCAAATTGAGTGATGCTGTCATCAAGATCGATAGAATTGATTAGCTTTGTTGTTTTTCTGATCAATCAGGAGATAATGGGCTTATTTTGGGAGAAGGGTGTATGCGTGTTTTGGTCTTTTTGTGTGTTTATGTGTGTGAATGCCTGATTGACTGGGAGCACAGTGGAGCTATTTGTGGAGAATGTATGTACACATCCCTCTGTATGTGTGTGTATGTGTGTAGGGATCATTATTCTTGTGTGTGTGTGTGTGAGTGTGATGTGTGATGTGTGATGTGTGATGTGTGATGTGTGATGTGTTTGTGAGTGTGTGTGTGTGTGTGTGTGTGTGTGTGTGTGTGTGTGTGTGTGTGTGTGTGTGTGTGTGTGTGTGTGTGTGTGTGTGTGTGTATGTGTGTCCACTCTCTTATTGATGAATACTTTTTATTCTGTTTATCGAGACTTGTGAGAGAAGGACAGAAAGACAGAGGCCTCTTTGAAGTTTTAAGTTCAATAGATACAGTACGAAAATAAAATAGAGAAACAGAACAGGGGCCACACAAAGGAGACAGACTGTACAACTGTTCATTATTCAGTAGACAAGACTGATGAAACAATTACGTGGCCCTTGTGGAGAGAGGAAGTGAAACTCTAGTTTAAAATCTGTTTGAAAATCAACTCTGAGTAGCCATAAGTCTGACTAAATGTTTCTTCTAGATCAGATTAGACTGCTCCCCTGATACCCAGAAGGAATTTTGGGTCATTTGGCAAGCTTCTTCTAGTCTGGGTCAGGCAACAAAACTGAAAAAAAAGCCTTGTTTTTGGGTTCTTTTCAACACCAGCATTTCTGTCAGAGCTAACAAGCCCTTCGGTCAATTTGTTTCTCTCCCATTATCTCTTCTTTTCTCTTGTATACTGCTTCTGCCGAAGCACTCATGGAAATATAGCAAGATTTACAGAAAATGTACACAAGTGAAAAACGGGACCAAACTTCCATTAATTATTTACTGAAAAACATTTGCAGAACAGAGGCTGTTGCATCGGGGGGGATGAGGCATCATGGAGGGGCACGGTCAAGATTTTGGGATGTTGATGGTTGTGGTGGGAAAAAATTTCGTCCTTGGTGTTAATCCTAACACATTAGGTCTTTTTGGTTTGATTCTCACACCACCCTACTTTGATATCAGCATCCAGTAACATGTTTTTGTTGCCTGACTCAGAAATTCTGTGTGATCTCTCTGTCTGTCTGCTGGTATAGTTATCGTTACGGGGCAGCATCCAATTTGATAACTGTAGTTGTCTGTAGGTCTGTATGTATGTCTATGTGTTTGTTTGGTCTGATGTGTGGGCGGGCGGTTTTGTATATGTCGTCAGTACTGTGGGAATGGATTGTGTGTTTCATTGATTGTATAGCATAATGAAACCAACTCCACTCTGTTCTGTCTCTGTCTTATGGTACCATAGCTGTCTAATTGGTAGGAAACAAGAATAAAAACTAATCTTGTCTAACAAGTGAAGAGAAAGTTCCTTATGTTTCCTATGGAAGTTGCAAATATACATCTGTCAAAGGATGAAACAATCTATAATCCATTATAACCCAAACCCCATTATAACCCCATAACCCAAAAAGCATTTTTTGTGAACTGTAGCACATTATTGGACTAAACAGAATCTGTATTTATTTGTATTTATCTATTATTTATTATATGTCTAGAATGCAGTTTAAATGTTGCATTTCTGTCTCCCACAGGACTTGCAAAACTAGTATGTCCTCAGAAATTCATGTTTATTACATTAGAAAAAGTACAGTGTTTCTAACCAAACTTGCTTTACGTTGACTCTGTACCTGATGAAGAGACAGTTTGGGCTCAAATTTTGTACTTTTGCTAATGTAATAAAGAGGTCATTTTAAAGGGAGCAGATAACAGTGTTGCAAGTTCTTTGGGAGATAGAAATCACAGTTATGAGCACATAGACAACACAGATGTCTCAGAGAATAGACAAGATGGATGTGTATGTGTTTTTCACAGTAATTGTTTAGAAATGTTTTATTTTCATTTTGCAAACTCCAGCCAGCTATAATTACTATTTACTTGCAGAGGGTGACAATGCACTGCAGGGGAAGATGTATTTTTTCCCAGTACATAAAGGCTTGTAGTTAAATGCATGCAACAGAAAAAAAACGCAAGGAAATGTGTTAAATATTATCATGATGCTCTCCACTCTAATGACATTTTACCCCAAATGACCTCTCTTTTATCCATGTGTCTATTATTTTTATTTGAGACTGAATCAGTTCATTTACATCCAACCATCCATTCTCTAAATTCACTTTTCCTAATGAATTTGCATCTCTCAGCTTAAGATCGTCTGTTTTCATAAGAGGAGCCTCTCCTGGGTATTGGCCTGTGCCGGGTTCATGTCATCCTCTGCAGCAAATTTCAATTACTTTTCTCTTTAGTGTTTTTGAATGAATCACATGATTTTAAATTCATACTTGAGCAAGTAATGTTACCAACAGTGTAGAGTTTTCATTGCGTAGGTGTTAGTCAATGATCTGTCTGTTTCTAATACATAATACCTTGCTCCATTGAAGTCCATTATTAAAAGATGAGGAGAGACACACTCTAACTACTGTATCTTCTAATTAGCACGCATAGTCGACAGGAAGCTGTCAGATGTTGAGGCACAGATGGGCCCGCAGGGAGTACACAGGCTCTCGGATGGTGTATGATACGGCCATACAAAAACAGATTGGCAAAGCACAGTCTTTAGAGAGAGCACAGGTCAAGTCACGTGTTGCATTGCATCTATACTCAGAAGAAAATAAAGATGTTGTTAGAGATGGAGTGATATAGAGAGATGACTTGGAAATTAAGAAATTTCCAGGAAATGAAAACTACACTTTCTGAGATGACGGGGTGGAACAGCAAAATACAGTTTTCATTGTATTATATTATTGCTTATCAACAGTTATATGAATTTGCTCTCACACGCTGCAGTCAGGCTATGTCTACAGTCTCAATATGTGAAAAAGGGACTGTAAAAGGGAAAAGGGACTGGAAGTAAAAAAAATTAGTATATAATTTTTTTTAAACAAATTATGCCTGCCTATTGTTTTGTTTGTTTGCCTAGAGGTGTTTCTCAGAGAGAGAGAGAGTTTGTGTCTGTGTGTCTATGTGTGTGTGAGTGTGTGAGTGTGTGAATTAATGCAGGTTTCAAAAAACAGCTCCAACTTTCTCTCTTTTCTTGTTTTCCTTCTAGTTGTCATAGCAACCTCTTGGCCTTTTTAGGATTAGTTGCATTGAGGGTCGCCAATGATGCTCATTGCCATAGTTACCAGGGCTTTGTTAATGAGATTCGGTGCTTCCAGCATTATTTAAAATGTGTGACATTTACCTACAATCACAGACACTCTGCTGGGGTGTGAATTCACTAAGATATTGATGGATATTGATAAACACAAAAAGAGACCAGCAGAGAAAAAAACACCAACTTCAGTGGTTTCAAATACCCACAGTAGAGCTGTTGTCAGTAAATGCCTCACGGGCTTAAGGTTGGTTTATGCTTCTGCGTAAAAGCGTTATGGTGGTTTCTCTGTAGAAGCCTCTGGGATAGGAACTGATTTATAATTCAGCGTTCAGCTTTAATTTGTCGATTGTTGTACTACCACTGCATTTGACTTTTGACAATATATATCCTAAGCAATTATTGCTATACATTATTGTATTCATTTGTCTCTGATGTCATAGGACTTATAGCAGATTACTGAGCCTTTCCTCAGTTTGCTCCATAAGGTTGAGCAATATAACAATGTAATATACTGTATACTGTGAGATGATATATGTTTTGAGAGTTTTTGCCATACTGTCTGTCTGGTTGTATCATTGTGGGCATTATTGCAAATCAGTGAGCAGAAGTGAAGATTTTTACATCAATTTGATGAAATGCCTTGATTTTTCAGGATTTGAATAAACTGGTCGAGCCAAAAAGAGACATTCCTGTTTGTTATTTTATCCATAAAAAGTTCCTCAGTTGATTCTACAGAAAATTTCTGTATCACAATATGCAGTAGATTTATAGCAAAATGTAATTAATTATATTGTAATAGAGGATCTTTATAGTATCCATATTGTTCACTCCTATTGCTCCATGTTGTCTTCACATGATCTCCGCCAGCATCATAAACTCCTGGAAAAGAAGGCGAGCTGTCCCCACTGACCAATCACAGTTCTTGTTGTTGCCATTTGGCATCCCGGAGATGCCACCAAACTGTGATTACATTTTTGAGGACGTGAACATATTTAAGCCTTTAAATGCTTCTGCATCAGGATGTTACAGAGGCTACATGTGTAGATAGTGAAGACATTGCAGCTATGAAATGTGTTGAAAGAAAGTGTATTTATTTCAGTAGTTAGGTATGGACCTTTATTCTCTCTAAACTGGATTTGCCTGTTGAACTCTACTGTAATAAGGCAATTTACTGAGAAAATTAGAAATTACTTTTGTGTCATTTTGGCTGGTGTTGTTACAACTCATCCCGGCTGCTGATGAAGGCCATGTAGGATACAACATAAATACCTCTTTATTGGAAGAGATTGGCACAGACTTGCTTCTTTTGCTTGGGGTAAATTTCCAAAATTTAGTTTTTTACATGATTAAATAATCTGGAAACAGTCAATCATTCTTTGATCTCTTTGAATTAAGACTACAGTATCTTTGTTCTTTTTTGTATTCTCCCATCCCAAACTTGATAAACATCCAGTAGCAAGAGTTTTAACTGTTGCAAAGGGATGAAGCAATTCAAACCATCCAGTAATTGTATCTCTTTGCCTGTTTACCTCTTAGTGTAGTGTGTATGTGTGGTAATCAGAATTACCTTTTTACATCTTTACTGACAAGTAAAGATACCTGTTTACCTGTTGTCGTAAGGCTCTGTAGTGTAACATATACACTCAGTGGCCACGTTATTAGGTACACCTGTAAAATCTAATGCAATCCAATGCAATAGCACAGCCATACAATGATAATAATGATCAGTTTTGATTGACATTGTCAGAGAGGTATTAATTCAACTCTATGTTTATTATTGAGTTTGTAATTTGTAGTGCTGTTAAAAGGTCTTCCCATTTACAAACATGAGGAGGGAGAAATAGACACACAGTATAATTTAGTCCTGTTCAATACCACTGCAAACTATGAATTTAATTATAATAATATAGTTGAATTAACACCTTTCAGTAACTAAACATTATCAGCTTTGTAAATGTAGAATATTTAGAGCAGAAAAGATAGGACACTGAGGAGTGTCAGGGGTCAGACAAGGGAAGAGGAAAGTGATGAAGAGCAATTGCAAGTTAAAAAAAAACCTTTTTCTCAGTTATTCTTCCTATTTTGCACACATGCATATAGCACATACTGTTCATTTCTGCTATCACTCCCTTTTATCTGTCTCAGACATTGAAAATTCTGATGCTTGAAAGTAAAACTGGCATGAAGGAGAGAGACAAAATACAGTGAGATAATGAGATATTAGATTTAATGGTAATTAGCCTGAAGTTAGGGAGATATAAGATTGAAAGGTCCGAGGGTGAGCGAGAAGGTAGTAAATTAGGTAAATCATCTCTTATATGTGAATCTGTTCATGATTGATCTATTGGTAATAGCAAATAAGAATGAGAAAGGGTGTTCAGAGAGATTAGAGCCGCTGGGAGACTAATATTGAGACAAAAAACTAGAAAGGATGGTGGGTGGTGTGACACGGGGAGAGGAAAAATTGATGGAAGTTAAGACAGAGAGCAGAAAACAGGCAGAAAAATATTTGGGATTTCATCTCACATTAACTTAATTTATCACATTGTCAGTCAGGGGTTAGAGAGAGAGATTGACAGGGACAGAGGGAAAGAAAGAGAGAGGAGGCAGAATCTGTTAGAAATAATTAATCCATTAATTACGCTGTTGTTTAAAGAGAGATGGATTGAAAGGGGTGAGACATCTCAGGAATAAGGGAAGAGTGGACCAGACAGAGAGAGGACAGGGAATATAAGTGGTAGAGAGACCTGGTGGGCGGATGTAAGAGAGAGAGAGAGATGTGATGAAAGATGCCTGAGGGAATGAGACATGGGGGAGGAGGGGTGAGGAGGAGAGAAAGCAGTTGAAAGTCAGGAAAGTAGACTGAAGGGGAGGAAAGAGGGAGGAGGGAGAGGTTGTGCTGGCATATTTCATTTCAGCAAAACCCATTCAGATTGAATTAAAACTAAGACAGAGTGAGGACGGAGAAAAGAACAAAGGTGAGGACAAAGAATAATAAGGCAGATATGGAGAAAAGCAGAGAGAGATGAACACACAGAGCAGGGCGAGGGAGAGAAAAGCATCAGCTAATTCTGTTGCTATGGCGATGATTTAGCATCAGGCCTGACAGAGCGTTACATAATAGTGGCCAGTAGCAACCTTTATTACATTTACACTCACAAACATGCAAACAGCAAGGGTCCTCATCAGGCCTTCTCCACTGTGTGTGTGTGTGTGTGTGTGTGTGTGTGTGTGTGTGTGTGTGTGTGTGTGTGTGTGTGTGTGTGTGTGTGTGTGTGTGTTTGTGTACAACTTGTAACTGTGGAGGCATTTAAATAGACTTCACACACACACACACACTCCCTAACAGCAGAGATGAAGTTAAAATTTCATAACGCAGGTTTCATCCTTTAATCTCCCGGTCCGAGACAAAGACCTGAAGCTCTAAGCCCTTTGATTAATTACCGTCATGGTGGAAATTAACAGTAATAATATTACAGCTGGAGATGTGAAACATTTGAAACACACATTATTGCTCTCAACAGAGATATGGATGAGCTGGTGTGTTAAATGGATCAACGGGGGCTGATATTAGAAACAAAACTTTGTTTAAAAACAACTGTCTTAAAGCCTGTTGATGACATGAGGCAGGACAGAAGGTCTTAGTATTTACCCAGTCTCTCATTTTTCTTTATTGTTAACAGGTGCATTACTCATGTTGCTCCAGAAAAGTCTGCCAGTGTAAAAAAGAAACAAACAAAAAAACCCCCAGTAATTATTGGCTAAATTGCCCAATTTCAATGCACTTTAATATATGCTAGTGGGGGAAAAAAGGAGGCTCAGCACTTACTCTGTGAAGGAAAAGATCTAACTAGTGATTAGGAGTGAGAAATATCACTGTGTATACTGTATATAAACTGAAAATTTAATTGAGGAACCATTTATAGATAAAATAATCAGATGGGGATGTTTATTTGTGGCTGATCCAGTGGTTTTAATACCTGGCCTCATCACATCAATGCAAGAACCAAATAGATCCAATATTACCTATAGAAAATGTTCTATAGTTATGTATAGAAAAATCTGAATGTTGATTAACTTCTGTTGTCTTATATTGCCCAATCTTACTATTGATCCATTGTTCTGTATATTTGATAAAAATGTGATGTTTTGGCAAAACCTGATGTTTCACTAGTGTGGCTTCAGACTTTTAGTCTTGTTAATTTAATTAGTCAAGCAGGTGGAGTCATATTGTATTTTTATTATACTATGTAGTGGCAGCTAGAGGGTGAGAGTAGCGAGAGTCGTTGCAGGAGATCAAAGTGGTGCATGATTGAGGGTGTATTTCTGTCGGGGGGTGTAAAGATCACATGGCACTTACTCACACCAGGGAGCTGAACCAACAGTCCAGCAGTCTGACCACAGTCTTGTACTGCTGCCCAGAGACAAGCAGTTGATGCACTCCAACAGGGTTAGCAATAACTCAGATATTTTTCTGACACAAGCATTTTGCTGAGGCACCTGCGTGACCAGAAGATACAGTCTCTTTGTAGAGGAGAGGGAGAACACGGGGAGAGGAGATGGGGGAAAAAGCCTTTTATTTGAAAGTTCAACGTAATATTCACAAACATTCATTTGTGTCTGAGAGGGAGATGGCAGAAGTGTGAAAGGGTGTCTTGTCACTGAAGTCTTTTCTGTTATATTAGTTTGAAATTTGAATCTGCTGCTCATATATTCACATTCAAAAACAGGCAGGCAATGACTGGAGAGATTGATGGAGAAGGGAGAGGCATAGAGAGAGGAGGAGAGGTTGTGTGTGTGAGAGAGATTAAAAGGATGGACTAAAAGGTTATCTCATCCCCCTGATGATGCTCTTGTACTGAGTGGGGTCATTTACCCTCATACAAAGGGGAGGAGTGGGGATGGTAAGAGAAAAAGGCAGATTGGGGAGAAGGAGAAAGGGTTGGTGGCTGAGTTTAGGAGGTTACAATGAAGGAGAGTAGAGATAGAGGGTGAGCGAGAGGAAGATGGAAAATGGGATTAGTTCTTGCCAGTCTCAGTTTTACTCTGTCATCCCCCCATCTCTTTTCTCTTCTTATCCAGTTTCTGGGTCTTCTCTCTTACTGTCCTTTAGTCCCCCTGGCCTACATGACACTGTGCTTAATTTTGAAATTCATGAACATTTTTAAAAAGGCTTACTGCATTATTTGTTATGGAAGTCGTAATGTCAAAAGTTAAAACTCCAATAATATACAGCCCCACAAGCAGCTCTGTGAGGCTGTATTTTTGCAAAGCGGTGCTTTGAGTTAACATGCTCACAATGGCAGGTACAAATACTGCAAAGACAACTTGGTCCATAGTGTGTTTTATTTCAAACGACCTGTGCCCGTTCAACGATGTGGATAACGATGGGTTTGAGTGGTTCTGGAGAACTCCTCTTGTTTTTCCTGTTTTTGCCTCACTTACTCCACAACACATGGATCAACTTCAGTTTCACAAAAAAAATTTAGCCTGTGATGTTGGTCAGTAAATTACACTTCACTTTAATATTCTCCTACAGGCAGAAGACGGTAAAATGCTTCCAAATTATTGTATCTAACGTTTTAGATTAAAAAAGCACACACCTTTTTAAGTTTTTTTTCTGCTCAGTCAGATATTGATCTTCATTTGGACAAATGCAGTGTTTCAGATTGAAATTGAGTGAACAAAAGACACCATTGAAAATCAATCTTGAGTCAAGAACGGACCCTGACCAAAGTTTTGGACACACTGAAATTTGATCTGATGATGGTGCAAAATGAAAAGTCAAGGGATCACAAAACTCATTACATACAATTCATCCCATGGGGAACACAAATGAATGTTATGACAACCCATCCATAGGCGTCGAGACATCTCACTGAGAATCACAAAAGAGTACTTATTAATGGCAGTGTGTGGGAACCATGAATGTCTGTACAGAATTTTGTAGTAGATGTTGAGATATTTGAGTGGATATGTGGAAACTTTTTACCTGCTAGTGGTGTGAAATGAAAAGTCAGAGGATTACCAAGGTTAGTAGGATTCATTTTCTGGGGAATATGAATGTTTGGACAAAATTTCATCCTATAGTCAAGATATTTCAAAGTGGTTGACTAAGCTATAGATCATTGCCGTACATATAGCCATGCCGCTAGTGTGGTTAAAAAACACAGCTGACACCCATCAGCCTAAATCAGAAAACCATGTTGCTGTACAGAGAAGTATCACATCCCCTGTACAGGAAGCCATTAAGTTTTACTCTATTTAAGCATATACCCATACTTTTATCATTACAGACATTTTTCTGTTCTCAAGAAATTACAAAATCTTTAAAACAATATACAAACTGCCTCCTAAACAGCAGCAAATTAAGGCTTCACCCAGAGCCTTCACACAAAATTCTATGTTGATCAAGGGTAAAGCATGTGTTTTCACAAAAAACTGAGTTGTAACTCTGACAATTAACGTGTTGAACATTAAGTATCATCAAACTGCGTACATGTACAAGTCATAAATAGATGTAAGTACATGACTGTTCGACCTTATTTGGATGTAAACCTTATGTGATCTGTTGTTTGTTTCATATTGGTGATGTATTGTAACAACACCAAAGCACTAGAATCAAATTATGCTTGTAGAAAAAAAATGTTGAGGCCAACCTTCCCGATGACACTGTTGAGACCTAGAATGTGCTGAAAAGGCTTCAGGTAAAATGTCAGCCAAATTCACACACACACACACACACACACACACACACACACACACACACACACACACACACACACACATAAAGACACAAATTATAAAAGCACATTATTCTAATAAGTAAAAGTTTCTATGTGGAAAGTGCACATGCATTCTTTTTGTACGTGATCCTGCCTCTAAACTCTTTCAGTACATCTTTTGCGTCACTTATCCCTTTGGTATCTTTAGATAATCACAGACCAGGCAGTTTTCCTAGCGGTTTCTTTTTGCTATTTGTAACCCTGTGTTTTTCTTTGAAATGAAAAGATATGAAGGTATCCCCTTAATGAAGGTATCCCTTTAAGGCTTAAACAGAGGATCACACTGTCTCTAAGCCTCTGTTCCATTTATTACTAATTTGGGACAGGATTTAGAGTGGAGTGATAGAGGATTTTTAGGAAGGAAAGAGAAGAGAGAGAGAATGAAGGAAGGATAAATGTGCTGAGAAGAGGAGGGAGATGAAGTGGGTTAAATGGAGTGAAGCAAAAAACAAAGAAATTCTTGGAAGGATGAATCTGCAGGGAAAAAGGCCAGGAAAATGTTTTCAGTATAGGGAAGAAGGTGCAGAGGCAAATGTGACTGAGATGGTGGGGAAAAAAAGATAGAGATGATATTTAAGATTTAAGTGGTTTACTTTTAAGCTCATTGCATAGAATTTTGTACTGGGGGCTACTGAAAGAGGGTTTCTGAGAAGGAAGGACTGTGGATAGTTCATTCAGCTTGTTTGAAACTAATACTGTAAAATATGGCCATAAACAATCCGTTCAGTATGATGAGTACAAATACTACTACTGCTATACTATTTTTACTGCAACTGCTACTGTTAATATTGCCATCACTTCTGATACTGCTTACTGCAACTAAAACCACTAATACTCTAATTAATAGCCCTATTTATTGATTTATTCATTGATTTTTCAGATTTTCCGAATGCAGAAATCAGGAACAGGAAATTAAGTAAGTATCCTATATCTAGTAATATAATTTTGTCTGTTGGCCATGCTTTACCAAACATTGTTTTTAATACATGGAGGCATATTGCAGTTCAGATTCACAGTCATTTGTCTTATTCCATGTTATTGTGTTCAGATATGTCATCTTTTAAACCAGTCTTTAGAGTATCTGCATTAAAACCATTGTTATCTTTGATACTTTTTGTTACTGTCACACAGCAGTGATACAGAATTTACCTTGGGTTTTGCAAGACCTGTCCCAGATGACATGAAAACCCCAACAGGTGTCTCAGATCCCAGAAAGAGAATGTGAGTCTTAAAATCAAAATTATTAGTCACCGATTAATCGCTCTCACTGGAGTATATTGAACTTATATGTAGGAAAACAATAATGGAAATACAAGTAAGAATGTAGAGTATAGAATTAACACTTTCTAGCATTATGGTTTATACTTAACACTTATTAGTAGCGTGCTAGCGGCATGGCTGTAAGGATGCCAATGTCAGTTTGTTGGTCACCACTTTGGTCCAGACTGAAATATCTCAAGAACTATTGGATGGATTGTCATGACATTTTTGTACATTCATACATTATGCCCAGAAGATGAAAAAGTAAAATGTCTCAACTATCGGATGGATTGTCATGAGATCTGGTGCACAAATTTATGGTCCCCTTGGGTGGATTGTTATCGCTTTGGTGATCCCCTGACATTTCATCTAGAGCGTACTTCAGTGTATGATTACATTTTTCCCATCAACCTCAGCTGTACTACATGATAAACATTACACTTGCTAAACATCAGCATGTTAGTATTGTCATTGTGAACATTTTAGCATGCTGATGTTAGCATTTAGCTGAAAGCACTGCTATCCCTAAGTACAGCCTCACAGAGCTGCTAGAATGGCTGTAGTGTCTTTGTCTTGTTACTATTACTGACATCATAGATACCATAACATTTGGCAAATATGTATGAACTTACATTTTGCAATGATTAAAGCATTTGTCTTGAAAAAAATTTACCTTTTAGCAACATGTGGCCATTGATCAGTTTACCTCCACTTAATACATCTCAAAAAGACACTTCTTACATTTAGTCCTCATTGATGCAATTAGTGAGGAAAAGAGAGAGAGAGAACACAGTGGTTGAGCAAGCAAAGGGGATAGGCAGACATTTTTACTTGTCACAGGAGGACACATACAGGTGTAAATACTAAAATTAAGGATGGCAGCATTCCATTCAGCTGCTTCAATTTCAGAGTCCTGGTATTGTTCATCCTGGCTCACTGTCGAACCGTCATGGTTCACTGGGACACTTGAATAGAACAGAGCCATCTTTAATGTAATTAGTAACACCTGTGCTTTTCCTACTGTGATAAGCCAGAAGGCCTGTTGTGACAATGGCCTTCACTACAGAAATCCAGGCAAAATTATCGTCATTGGTTAAACCTGTGTTGTGCTGCCTTAAAATGATTTTGAGCATCCCACAGCGGAGATATCCTTGTGCTGGGCTGCTGCTGGGACTACTGACTACTACTACAGTACAGCTACAATATATACATATATATACAATATATACTACAATATTAGAGATAATATAAATAGTGAATTACTTCCTGTGTGTTATTTGTCCGCTGTTGTCTTCATTTCCCGTCCACAAGGTAATATTAGCATCTTTTTATTACCTTCTGTCTTTATTTCCTAAACTTGCTCCTGAACCTCTCTTTCATCACGGTGGTTAATAATATCACCTACAGAAAACCTTGTTCAGTATGTACAAAAAGCTTTCACTAGTCTCACATTAGATTTTATTGTGGAATATTGTTTTTGTTTAGTTTAGTTTTGTCAGAGTATGTCCATCATTATCTTGTAGCTTGTTTGCTCAATTTCTTGTTATTGCTTTTTACTGGAGAGGCTACAGAAGCCAGGAAGGAAGCAGAATACAACAGGCAGCCTGCATTTTCAATAAGGGAAGCTTAAGTTTTGATCCTTTTAAACTGATTTTAATTTGCTATAAAACATATAATTAGTAAATAAATAACTATCTATATATTTATATTCTATTATTCTATTCTGTTAAACTTCAGCTTTCATTCAGATTATGTCTGTATTATGATGTTAAGATGATTTATCTGAGCATTTCTGCCTTTATTGGATAGTTTAAAGTGAAGGTACATTGTCAGACGTGTGGATTACAGCTGGGATATGAATGCGGACATTGTGTTTACATGTAGTTCACCTGAACTGGCTGAGCCAACAGGGCTATTGTCATTTTAATAAAGAAGTCAGGCAATAATTGGTCTTTTCCCATCATTCTATGAGCATCAGTGATCTGATTTTATGCTGCACACGGCATGAGTCTGTGAATAGCAGGGCATCTCATTTACCTGATTCGGTGATAGATGGTGAGTTAACAGAGATTTATTTAAATGAAAATCTTTGAGATTTCAACTTTAATCTCTGTCCTTCCGGTGTCAGAATCAAAGCCAGTATCCTTCTCTTTGCATATGTCAGTTTCTCTTTCTATTCCTCTCTCCCTAACACACAACCATACACTACTACAGTGCAGCTTTTAAGTTCTGTGTAGGCTGCTCTGTGTATAATTCATAACTCACTGACTTCAGATCAAATATGCATTATTTTACCCAGTGGAAATGGAACGGTGTGTTTGCTTGTGTGTATGTGTGTGTATCAGAGAAAGGGATGTGGACAGAGAAAGCATATGAGGGAGAAAGGGGGGAAAAAGGAAAAGGCTAGTATTCGTGTGTTTATGTGCACCAATGTTAACATGCCATAATATTTTCCCTTCCATTTCATAGTGACCCTCTAGAAATTAACAGTACCAGAAACTGTAAAAGCCCAGTGTGAAATGACTGGGCTGTTTCTTGATTTTGATCCATGAACATATAAACATAGTGCAGAAATGTATTACCTGTAGTGCAGTGGGTTTGTTTTGTACAGACTTCATTAGTCATGTGAACCATTACAGATGTACCCCACAAGCTATGACCCAATGACAAACATTTCTCAATAACTTAGTATGGAGAGATTCTCCAAGCGTGGTACATGTACTCCACCACACAGATATATTAATGATTTATTAACTAAAAAACATTACAGATACCAGCTTTCAGTAAAAGCTGCTAAAATTAGTTTAAGTTAGGAGTTTAGGTGTCAGTATACTTTTAGTGAAGTGCTTGTCGGTTCCTTGAACACAGACTGAAACTGACTCCCCCCACACCTGTTCAATGTCAGATATGAGGGGGCTGCATCCAACAGATCTGATAATCCCAGAATCGAGTTTTACACCCCACCTTCGATTTAGGTTCTATGCAGCAGCTATAAAGTCTTTGGCCTTTAGATGCGTTCGAGAGACTTTTGCACAACTGTATTTAATGACTAACACTTAAGGATTATGTAATCTGTAGAGATAAGAGCAAGCAGACTAGTGATGCTATATTTTTTTAGTAGTGTTCAGTCAGCATTGGACCATCCGAATAAATGTTTTGCCAAATGCTGGAAACAAATTGACAGGGCAGCAATGAGAACATTTCATTCTCTGTCAAGCTTAGTTCATGTTTTATTTGTAGATGTGCAGCAATTACAAAAAATTCCACAAAATCCACTCTGTGTGTAAAGAAGGTTTGATATGTTTGCTATGTTCGTCTCAGGGAACATTTTGTGTAAATCAGTAAAGAAGATTATTTCTTCAGGAGTTATTTCTAATATATTGCTTTTTAGCGTTACCTTTTGTCTGTTCTGGTTAAACCAAATCAGACATGTCCGATAACTGTTACATAGCAAGTAATGTTTTTACTTACTGTATATGGCTTTGTGTGTATGAAAGTGTGCGTCTTTGTGTCTTTTTGTGTTTGTGTTTTTCTCCACATCTCCCCCTGGTTTATTGCAAGTCTGATGCAGTTGCTTTGTTTAGTTATCATGATTACATCTCTTATTGTAAATACTAGGAATGCCCCTTTGTGTATTTTTTCGTCACTTTTATCTTTGGATAATTCTGTAGCTGTGGTAACTAATGCTGCTGAATGACTATTTAGCAAACGTGCTGTGGGTGTGTGTATGTAAGGGATTTCTCAGAAAGCTAATTGTTGCTTTCAACCCTAAGGGCATCTCTGTTAACATTTAGAGGCACTTATGGTTATTGTAAAGTGTGTGTGTGTGTGTGTGTGTGTGTGTGTGTGTGTGTGTGTGTGTGTGTGTGTGTGTGTGTGTGTGTGTGTGTGTGTGTGTGTGTGTGTGTGTATGTGTGTGTGAGAACATTAATTGTCCCAAGTGAACAAATTGTGGCAGATGGAGACATTGCTCTCTCTCTCTCTCTCTCTCACTCACTGATTTTTTTCAGTCAGTGCAAAGTAAAACTTGGCTTCAGCTCTACAGCTCTATGCTAAATTCATTATTTATATTTCCACACTAGCAGAGTTATTACCGTCACACCCTAATCAAGTTATATCGAACTTCCCTCTGATCTTTGTATGAAAAGAACTATTCCATATATTTGGGACAGGGCTCGCTCACCTCTCAAATTCAAATTCTCGTCAAGAAGAGGCTGACAAATGATAAAACATTTAGATTTTTTCCTAACAGTCTTTAAAATTTAACAGCATAGCAAAAGGTAATTGCTTTCCAATTATTTCCTGTGCTAACACACCATTTTATAGTTGTGCTCTACTATTTTTCACGATCAACATGTAATATTTAAAATCTTGATCATATACAGGGCAAAAAGAGGATGATAGAGTTAAGGGTGGGCAATATGTCGAATATACTCACTGTATTGCGGCTTGTTCTGTGTAGGATGTACTAAGTGACTATATCGTTGTGATTTCGTTGTGATTTACCCCTTTTTGTTAGTTAAAAGTTAAAAACTGTTCTAATAGAAACCACTGCCGAATATAAACAAGGATGTTTAAATGCAGACATGTGTTGCATTAGTGGTTGGCAACTTGACTAGTCCTGTTTAAATATATACATTTAAATGGCCCACAAAAGTTGATCTGGATTCCTAATGACTGAATCAGTTGCTGTATGGTTTTTATCCCCTTAAATACAGGCCATAAGAAACACAATAGATAATTAATTTTATGCACTGTAGAAAGGAAACCAATTTACTGGCACATCATTATGTAATTTCCTAAACATTGTTTGTCATTATGATTTGTAATCATGATCTGAAATATTTCTCAAATATAGATGAAACCAGGCATGATATCCTCCATGTCCTTCATCATGGTTTGACGTCTGCATGGGAAAAGACACTGGAGTTGATGTCATTATCCTTCACCTGGTCAGCAACAACTTTTAGGTACATTGTGGCGTTCAAATGATACTGCAGAGCATAGATTATATCAGTAAAGCCCCATTAAACCATCTCTGCCATCTTGTTCTGTTCACACAATTCATGGTGGACTCATGGAGTCATGTTATTTATGCCAATTTCTCAACCCACCATCAACATGTTAGAACAGAAACCACGATTTTTCAGTCAGTGTGGACATTCAGTAATGTGATAGTGATGATCATGTGTTTGTTGTCGTCTTGTCTTCTTAGCTGTCGGGCTTGGTCTTCCTCTGTTGTCCACCTGCTTCAACATGTGAAGAGTTATTTGTTCTGAGATGCTCTGCTTCACTTCATCAGGAATATATTTGGGAGGATGGTGTTTTATACTTCCAGCAGGGTTCAGAGACTTGTACAGCCAGGGAGCCCTGAGGCTGTTCTGGCAGCGTTTTCCTTAAATTTGTCACCCATCTGTACATATCATACAGTAAACCACATTCAGAGTTGATTAATTCAACATACCTTTTTTAATTTAGCTGAAAAATAAAAGGACATCTTGACCAACAGTAGTGTACCCAGTAATACAGTGCACATTAGTAGCCACCTAATGTACTGCATGTATATATACTGTATATACACATACGGAGGCTGAAATGCAATAAATATATTGTTAGAAAAAGATAAATAAAAGGTTTCCATGCTTGTCCATTTCCCTGATGATAAAAAAAAAAATGAGAAAAACATTGTCACAAAAAAACTGGTTTGAATTGGTTGGGGCTCATTTAGAAAGAGTCAATGTCGCATCTATGCACCAATCAGGATTTAGCAGCCCTTTAATTAGAATCTGATTCTAGTTGGTGGGTTGTTTGGTTGTTTTGTCAAAATTTTTTGTTTAGATGCTTTGCGGCTGTACTTGAATATGACAACCCCTTGTGCCTCTAACTTTCTCTGCCATCAGTCATTTAGGATGACAATATAGCCGATCTCACTGCACAGCTGTTGTCATTAACCTGTAATTCTTTTTATTTTTTCATTTTGCCGGACAATGTAGTGATGATAAAATAACTATTTTATCTGCACTGCACAACCTTGATAATGACTGCTGGTTAACTTAAGAGCCTATTTATGAGTCTTTATCATATTTCATACTAGTTCAAACATTTAGCAACAAAAACAGAAAAATATGTAAATGAGAAACTGTAGTACATTTGGAAAGTATACAGACCCCTTCAATTTTTTCACATTTTGTTATGTTGCAGCCCTATGCTAAAATATGTATTCGAACCCTTTGCTATGAAACTTGAAATTTACCTCAGGTATCTTCCATTTCTCTTGATCATCTTTTAGATGTTCCTACACCTTGACTGGAGTCCACCTGTGGTAAAGTTCATTGACTGGACATGATTTGGAGAGGAACACAACTGTCTATGTAAGGTGTCACAGCTGATAATGCATATCAGAGCAAAAACCAAGCCATGAGGTCGAAGGAACTGCCTGCAGAGCTCAGAGACAGGATTGTATTGAGGCAAAGATCTGGGGGGCTACAAAAAAAAAAACTGCTGCACTGAATGTTCCCAAGACCACAGTGGAATCCCTAATTCTTCAATGGAAGAAGTTTGGAACAACCAGGACTCTTCTTTGAGCTGGCCGCCCAGCCAAACTGAGCAATCGGGAAAAGGGCCTTGGTAACACAGGTGAAAAAAAATCTGATGGTCACTCTGGCTGAGCTCCAGAGATCCTGTGTGAACATGAGAGGAACTTCCAGTCAAGGTGTAGAAACATCTCAAAGATGATCAAGAGAAATGGGAGGCACATGAGCTAAATTTCAAGTGTCATAGCAAAGGGTCTGAATATTTATGTGAGTATTATATTTCTGTGCAAAAATTTTTAAAATTCTGTTTTTGCCTTGTCATTATAGGACATTAAGTGTAGGAAAATATTTTTCTTTTTAATTTTAGCACGAAGAAGTGAAGGGTTCTGAATACTTTCTGATTCACTGGATATTGTGCATTTGGCTGGATTAAAACTCAGTATAGTTTACAGCGAGAAGGACTGGCCAGAATGATATTGGCTCCCTCCCTCTTTCTCATTTTTATCTTCAATCCATCTGTCTCTCTCTCACTAATTATAAACAAGAAAAATAAGTTTTTCCATTTATGTATAAAGACAAAGTCAGGAACAAATGAAATGGAGCATTGAATATTAATTTTGAGTCAGTTCTTTCTAAATACAGGCATTTATGTACATTCACATCTGAATTTCAAACTTCAGAGATGTTAGTTGCTCCGGCAAAAATACATTCCACGCATACAAGATAGTGGAGTGGGGAAAACAGCTGGGCTCAATGATCTGGTAGACACACACTGCCAGAAGGATGTCTCCGGCAGCCATGACGGAGTCAGAATGCAATGCAGATGCTTGCTGTGGACATAGCAGGTTATGATTCATTTATATTTGTGGTTGTGGCCAGCTGATGAATGTAAGGTATATTTACTCTCCTTTTTCTGGTCTCCACCAATTCCTGGGGTAAGTATTTGACTCTCTAGCTGCTAAATGCTCCACTATGTTCATCAGCTAGTTGCTAGCTCTATCTGTCTGCTGTTTGTTGCTGGGCAGGTAGCAAATGTGAAGGAAGAGTTTGTTTATCAGTTATTCACTTTTGGTGATGCTCCTAAAGAAGTTTCAAGGTCTCTCCCAAGGGCCTTAGACAGATGTTTTATGAGTTCAGGGTGGCTTACCTATGGAGCAGCCTGTCACCTTACCATAAATGGAAATAAACAAAGCTATGTCTTTCTGGGCTTTAATTTATGGCAAGTGCATGGGCAGTGCGTGAACATTATATATGTTTCTATCATTGGATGATGTGTTTGGGTTGAAATAAAGATAACCAATTTGGACTAAGTTCCATGTCTCAAGAAACACTATAAAGATGCTTGTAACTCTTTCTATTCGGAGACTGTCCTTTGACTTCTTTTGATAAGGTTTGTTTGTCTCTTATATTATAACTTACAATATATTACACTTTAACCCTATCAGTGTTCCGTATGTTTAATGGTGTTCAGAGTCTTTTGTAGAAAATCTTCCACAGCATGTACATTGGTTTTTTAGAGCTTTTTTGTTGCAGGAATTGCCACTGATGAGAGCGGTGAGACTGAACCAAAACAGTAATGTTACATCCAAAATAATGAGCTGCAAGAAGCTAAAGCTCTGCAGGGCTGAATGTAACTGCAGCGTTTATTGATAATTCTCTGTGGGTTTGTAACAACAAGCGACTCCTTTCACATTAGTCATAAGCATTTGATCTATTGCTAATCTAAAATATTGATTAAAGCAGCTTTGAAGCTATAATTCCCTATGTGCACCAACTTGTCCTCTTATTTTAATCATATAAAAGAGCACTTTCTAAAATCTGTGTGTTTCTATCTCTATTGCCAATCTATTTAACAGCTCTGTAACAAGATAGATGACGGACTAGCAAAGTTAAGCTGGTTAAAGTAAGAAAGGTCAAAAGAATACAACGGGAGAATAGCTAGAGAGATGAGAGAAATATCTGGTGAGACAGGTACACAAAGGAACGTAGAGAGACAAAAGGATAAAGGACAGAGAGATACAATAAAAAAAAGGACAGAGAGTCAAACAATAGTGCAGCCCTAGATTTAAAGATGATAGAGAGAGGGAGAAAAGCACTTAAAGAGAGAGAAAAGGCAAGATAAGAGATGAGGAGGAGGAAGGGGGTTAGTGCCCTGAGGTTGTTCCTTTCGGCAGCACTAATTTCATTGGCTCTTTAAGAGGGATTTGGTATGCTTCCTCTTGATTGGTTGAGTAGGCAGATGATGCCTACAGAGACAGGAAATACAGGAGGGGGCGTTTAAATTTTTAACACACACACACACACACACACACACACACACACACACACACACACACACACACACACACACATACGCAGGGAGCCACACAGATGGACATGCACATACATACACACTGTTGTACTTGTCCATAGAAGAGATACAGTACGTTGCTCACAGTTGCATGCACACAGACATGCACGTACAAATTCATATCCCCAGGTTTGAACTTGTGCGTGTGTGTGTGTGTCTGTCTGTCTGTCTGTCTGTCTGTCTGTCTGTCTGTTTCTGCACCATTATACTTAGTCCATATATGCAACAGGACACCATGAAAGACAGTCACACACACACTAAAACATATATATATATATACAGGCACAAGTAAACACACTTCACTTTTTTACTACTTTTCATAAACACACAGATGAGCTCATTCATGCATGCACTATAGTTTATTAATGAGGACAGAGACCGAACATCTTCCTGCAGCGACTACAACAGCTGTGAGTGTGTGTTGTGTGTGTTTATGGTGCAAGCCACAGTGTACAGTAGTTGTGTAACATTGTGTGGTAAAGAAATGCAGACACAATGGTGTGTGTGTTGTGAAAAAGGTTTTAGTTTGCTGACAGGCAGAGAAGTCCCACTTGGAGACCATTAACACACACATATAAAGCAGAAAACACACACACACACACACACACACACAGCTGTGTAACCTCTCTGTCAGTCTACCCACGCTCACTCACTCTCTACCCATGGATAGGTCCGTCCAGAAACCTCCAGAATGGCTTAATTTCCAACATGCCTCTGCTCCTTCTGTCGTCCACTTTTCATTGCCTGCAAACACTTCTAATCACAATAAATCACATCTAATCCAGTCAAATGTATTTCAAGCTACTTGTAGCTAACCTCATAAAAGAAATTATATTTGTAGAGTACAACTCATTGTACTTAAACATTTCTAACACAAAAATCCTATAAAGTCTCTAACTGAACAGATTAAATTTCTGCTACCAGCCTTAAATTGGAATGAAATGATAATGTTGTAATATCATGATAAAAATCTATCATGTAAAATTTTCAACAAGCTAATTCTATCTATTCCATCTAAAATGATTACACTATGCAGTAAATTGTCACATAATGATATCACATAATGCCGTTTGTAATGGCACAATATACAGTATACTGATAAATAGACAAGCATACTAAATGCCTCCTTGTGTGTAAATTTATCTGCTGCTGGTGAAGAATGAAATAGAGACTTCTGCCAGCCGACAAGGTTTTTATTTTCTTTGCAAAGAAAAGGTCAGTCAACACACGAGCGGTCAAAATGAAGAAAGACCCCAAGCATGGGGAGAACTAAGCATTTATACGCGAGGAATGCCCCCTATCCAAGGGTGTGTTTTCACACCCTTTGGTCTACTGTAGGTAGTGGTGTTCCACACCCGAGGCATCCTGCAGGATGTTGTATGTAGGTGTAAAGTTAAGAGGTCTAGACATCACAATTTAAAACACAAAGGGACATGATATCTTGGTGAGATGGTGGGAGGTGGGATGTCTCAAGTGGTTGAAACACAAGGAAATTGAAATTACAATTACAGTATCTTAATAAGATAATCAACAGGAAAATGTGTTTTCTATGTGATTCTACAGAAGAGGGAGAATGATTTATGGAGGAAGTTTATCGGTATTAGTTTGTTTGCTTGTCTTTTCTCTCGGCAAGAGCGCAAATAAGCATATTTCTGAAAATAACAAAGTTCCCCTTTAAGAATAAGGCCAAATGGAGTTTAAGACACATACCATACAACCGCAACATTTCCTATTCAATTCCAGCCTGGAAGCTCTATAATAAAAAAGCAAAATGCCAAAAGAAAAAAAAAAATCATCTTCCCAAACCACCCAGACTGCATTTACACTTTACTGAGATTTGATCCCAATGCTAGCTACTGCAGACCATCTTCAGATGTGATCTGGAGGTGGTCTACAGCAGCTAGAGAAGAAATAATTTAAAGTTACTATGACTGAAATGAGTTATACACACCTTTACACCTTGCATCAAAGGGGCAATTCACTATTTTTACATATGAAGTTCAGTGTACTTGTCATGAGGACTACGACTGAGCCTGCGAAAACAGTGGTATAGTGTTGTATGACGTTCGGGAGGGGAGCTTTCAAAACCTGATGATGTTGTCAGGGTTATCTCAAACTAGGTTTGAAGACGACACATTTATAACACAAAGAGGGTTGCAAACTGAAGGTGTGGAGTTTACCAGGCAGGGAGGGTCTAAAGAAAGATGCTACTGAAATGCATTATGGGAAGTGTAGGATCTAGCGTTTTTGGAGCTTAACCCATAAGATAAAAGCCAGGATATCTCAAACCGCTACTGCTTTGATTCTGATCATTCCCCTCTAAATCTAGACTATATCGCTCGAGTAAGCCTTTAACAAACGTTTGTCCTTATCCAGATAAAATATCCACATACAAATCACATGTTATTAGCAGGTTGTAAATTGGATCTTTAATATGATTAGATCATACTGATGATCTCTTTAGCCAGAACAGAGCAGCAGCAGATAAAAAAAAGGCTAACATCAACTGATAACTGATAACTGATATTGTGCCGCTCTGACAGATTTATCTATTTCTCTCATTTTAAACTCGTAAAGCTTCTTTCATTAGCAGCTCTCTCCACCTGCATGTGTGAGTAGCACTGTGTGAAAATATTAACACAGTCGGCCTCTTAACTCACAGTTCATCTTGGAGCTCTCTTTTAGTTTCTACTGTCATTAGTGTCCTTACAAAACATGGGTTGAGAAGTAGAAAGAAAGAGACTGTATTTAAAAAATAATATGAAGCTGAAGCAAAGCCCGCTGGTGACTCACCTTGTGCTGGCACTGCGTGTGTTGTGTTTAATGAGCATCGCTGTCGAGGCATTGGTTTTACTACTAAGCACCATTAAAGCATTTTTAGGCATCCCTATATGGCTGTCAAATTAATTTGACACTTGGGCATAACTGCTTAAGACTAAAGACCAATAAACAGATGTTTTCCTCTCTCTCACTCCAGTGGTATTGTATCACATCTTTACGTCCTGATGCAAAAGGGGTCTCTGTTTTAATGGTCAAAGGTTTTTACTGAACACACACGCATCCACAGTCATTCACAACACAATACTTATCTAGCTCCTTAGTTTTATGCTGAGTTTTATGCTGACATTTCAGTTATTGTGATTTAAAAGGGGATTTACAATCTAATAAACAGTGGAAAAGATTAAACTTACATAATTAAAGAAAAATCAAATCACACTTTGACTTCAAACTGCAGCTTGGGAGCCAAATAACTCCAAATTTTGAAGAGATTAAATTTTTTGTGATAAATATTGATGAGTATGATGATACAATATTTATTTCTGTAGCACAACAACTTTTTCACAGTGTTCCTTTCAGGTAATGGTGATGTTTCTGAGCTTTAGTTGACTCCTCTGCTATTAGACACCTGTACAGAACACCACAGGAGTCAAGGATAAGAACATACTGTACATGCTGTGTTTAAAATATTTAAAACATCTTATATGTTTTTTCCATTTCATCAGTTCTTATGCTACAGCAAGCAAGTTAGTCCACCTTTACAGAGAATACATCCCATAGTATTATTTCCCATTTACCATCCTCCATGTCTATGATAATACAGTAACTGAAAGTATTAATACTAAATGATCAGAATAAGGAATATTTATACAAACCACTTTGAAAAATAATTCTACTACTATTACTTGCAAGAGACCGGTTGAAAATAGAACAGTCACAATTGAAGCAGCAGCGGTCACAATATCCTGACTTTCAGTCATAAGTATGGGTCGTAGGGGTGTAATAGTACACACAAGTCACAGTTTGGTTCACACCACGGTTTGGACATCACGGTTCAGCACGAGTACAACAGGAAAACTGCAACAAAAAACCCCAAATGCATAAGGTTAGGTTTCTTTTCATTTATTTTGAACAGACAATAGTGGAAGTGACCATTTTTTTCCACCTAGTGTCATATAGGTAGAGGTAGTTGGTACAGCCTGCAGTGCATTCAGCATTAAAATGTAAAATATTAACAGTCAACATACACTCTGCCATTGGTCATATTTTTATGTAGGGCTGATAAAAAACAAAAGACAATAGGTCACAAATACTTACAAAACTGAAAAGCAGCACTTATGTTATAAAAGTGACATGCGTTAGCATGTTCAATTTGTTCCCACACTTACCCTACAGTTGTTGAACGACGCAGTGCACCGTCCTCATCTGATCCACCACTCGCTCTCCACTGCTGCCATAGTTCACCTGGAACCCAGAATTTTCCACCACAGCTGATTTGAAAGGAGCAGACGGGTTTTCTAGGTCCAGTGTGTCATTTGCTCTGCCATAGTGTGACTGACTCAGTCAGGCTACCGCGTATTTTTCGTAATTACTGCATGCACCGAACATCAGTACCATGACAGTTTGGGACGAATACACCTACTGTTACAGCCCTAATGGGTCAAGTTCCAAAAATCCTGGCTCCTACACTTCCCATAATTCAACTTTCGTTAGACCCTCTCTGCCTGCGTGATATCCATGTCTTTTAAACTCCATGACCCCAGTCTGCAATGCAGGCTTTCTGTTAAAGATGTGTAATCTCCAAATTCAAACTGAGATTTCTCAGATTTGACAAAACTGCAGAGCCACAGAAGGCAGTTCACTGCTGTTTTCACAGGCTGCGTTGTACACCCCATAACTAGTAAACTGACTTTTGCCTCATTTACACTTGTCACTTTAAGTGTCTCATATCTAGATAAAATCCAGATGCTATGTAATATACTTTCATTAACACTTAGCTGCATATATGTGTTTCACAAATCTGATTGCATCAATCTTAGTTTCCCAAGCTTTATGCAAATCAAGTTCAGCACTACTCCAGTCCAAAAGAATGGTGATGATGCACCTGAACCTGTTTGCTCAACAAATACTTAGTGTTTAGTTACAACATGAACAACTAGAGAGGCAACAATGATCCATCACCTGACTCTCATGAATGGCCTATAGATTTATATAGATAGACAAAAGTTATGGTCATCTTTTTAAGCCCTCACACACTTCACTAGCTCACCCATACGGATAATCTAATGGTTGTAGTGACCAGGAATCTGATCAACGCTACAACATCACAATGCATCCTTCTGTATGACCATATTGTATATCTGAAAAATCCTGGAGCCATTTCCTTCCTGTCACTTTATATATAGAACAAGGTCCAAATTTCAGTTTAAATATGGCCTCACTTCAGCTGCAGTTATCACAGTGGACAGGTCCTGTGAAAACATACATTATTACACTGATTATTATACACTAGACTTGGGGGGACAAAAGATCACATATGCATCTTGGAGAGACATGCATGTTGAACATCTGGCTAAAATGCATCCTTAAATTGGATTTCCATCCCTCTCTCGTGCTTTTTGGTTGCATTTACACATGGCTTTTTTGATCCTGGATAGCTATCTGATCTGTCTAAGATGCAGAAAGTGGATACATGTACCGTATATGGGCTGTCTATGTGTGCAAACTCATCTTGAAAGGTCAGGAATCCTCCACCATGAATTCCCATATAAAAATTCCAATAATTCTGTCAGAAAACTGCTACAATATGGCACATAAAACAAACACAATGTAATGAGTCCCGTCTACGTTTAGGCACTGAAAACCTTGAAGAGGAGGCTGAAAAGGTCAAAGCCAGTTTGAGAACTTGAAAGCTGTGATTCATATAACAGGATTATTTGCATAATTCTGGTATCACTGATGTCATGCTGATCTCTGCTGCATTTCTACGTTACCATAGTGCCAGTGGAGGGAGTCTCCAGGCCTACAGCATATCTTACATTATTACTACAGCCTGCACTGTATCCTTCTTTACTACTGCAGCTTTTCAGGACAGTTCCTCCAGAGACTGACGGCATTGCAAAGCAGCAGTGGAGCAGTTATGGGAACGAGGGCCCTCCTCTTTACCTATATTTAGAACAGAATACATTCTTTTAATATATTTATACAGTACTACATCGCTTTTACTTGCTGCGAGCAGAGACTTAGCAAGTTCAGGTCAAGCATGATCTAACCTGATGTGACCATTATCACCATGGCACAGAGCGGAAGCCAAATGGATTAACCTCAGGACTACAGCTCTATTTCACTGTTTTTTTGTCTGTTTGTTTGTTTTTTGAATTTAATGGCTGGCAGTTAGGGTTTACATTGTATTTAAAATCTGTGTGTGTATGTGTGCGTGTGTGAGCGAGTGAGTTTGCTCCTCAGACGGGGGTCCAGAGTAAATCTCGAGCTGCTATGGCAACTAGGCTAGCACCCCCACTGCTGCTTCATGGCAAGTGCACAAACACACAGTCAGGCACACGAACACACACTCGCACACTGGAACTATCACCACAAGGCTCTTTCAGTGGAACACACTGCAGGGAGACTCAGTTTTCTGCTTAATTACACAGGATTCAGTTCAAAGAGACAGGAGAAAACTGGGAGAGGGGTCAACATGACATAATAACGACACAGCAACAAGGGGATTTTAAAAACCAGGACAGGCGCCTTTTCGTTAGCTCAACCTGTAGCCATGTTTGGGAAGGAAGAGGCGTTAGACACATGAGTTTCCCCTCCATTCTGTAGCAGTGATTATGGAAACACATAAAAGCACTTAAAATAACTTCCTCCTCGACATTCAACATCTGTTAGTTAAGTTACATTTAAACAGTAAAACAGTAGTAGTACACAGTATCAACATTTTGGAAAGTCATAAGAAGACCAGTTTGATAAAATCAATATTTACTTTTCTTTTCCTTATCAGAAAATATTAATGATAGAGCATTTACTACTCTGGAAATATTAATGATAGAGCATTTACTATTCTGGAAACCAATATGTCACTGACTGGGTGTCTCACTTCCATTACTGATTCAATACAGCTCATGCCAAACCATGATGCGAGGTTATTATCCGTGGCAGCTGTGCTAATGCGGTTTGACCTCCTGGCAGCCACAGTCCTCAGCTAATCTCTAAACCATTCAGTTTACCCTCCAGATGTGTTGTACTAATTGGCCTGTTTATTATCTGATTATGTCAGTAAACATCACTGCAGTTGTTACTGGGAAAGACACAAGGGCATAATTCACAGCACAAACGCACACACACACAATGTTGTTTCTGTTTTTCACCATCTACAAACACATGGACATAAGAATAAGGAATAAAGAAAAGTTCACAAACATTTAAAAATTCAACCCTGTAATTACCGGTAGAGATGAAAGAAATGAATGATTGTATGAAAAATGAATCCTCTCTCTATCTCCAGGGGTATAAACTTATATATATATATATATATATATATATATATATAAAAAAGTATTTAGTGATGAACATTTTCCATCTGTGTGCCTGTGTGTGTTTTTTGCATCCTTGTCTGCACATTTGAACACCACAATGTGTCCTCTACCTTCCTTCCATCCCAATGTTAAAATAACTTCAACCCAAAACAATGATTTTGGAATGTTTCCCATCTTTCTGTAGTGTTCCCTGTCTGTCCAGAGTCCAGACTGACACATTTTTTGTAAAGAGTTATGCACGTTGTTGTTGCACGCTGAGTGTTATGTACACTGCTCAGTGTACTACCCACTTCTTTTTCTGTCTATTCCAAACTGCTGTTGCTGCTGCAAGAAATGTTAAAAGCATCCCTTTCTGTACACTGAGCTTTGGACAAACTTGAGACCATATTTCTAGAGCAACAAATGTAAGAGCTTTCATGAAAATAGTACAGGTTAAATAGCAAATGATCTTAGCTAGTTTTAGGATAAGGTTTGTGTTATTCTATTATTTTCTTATTGTCAAGAAGATGTAAAACTTTAAAACAAACTATAAACAGGTCACAAACATGATCTATCATTTTCAAAACAGGCCAAGTTATCTCCTAAAGCAGCTGGCCCCTGTAGCTTATCAGCAAAAACTACTAAAACTGGAGTTAATAGTGAGATTGTTGTGAACTATTTTCTTCTGCGGATTGATACACATTTGGACCTTTTGTGAGTATTTAACTCATAATACTCTACAGTTCCCATGTTCATCATAATGAAGGAATGTGTCATCCAGTGCAACAGCTTGGCTCTTTGATGTTTTTTAATAATTGGACAACAATGGAGCTCTACGGCACAGAGAAACGGACTGTATCAGGCTTTAGCTACATAGACTATACTTGTTAGTAGGATAAATTTATTGCTGGTTTTGGTTTTTTAATGGGAAAAAAATAAAAATATACAGTGTAATATTGCCTGCCCTATCGTTTAACAGATAGTGGTTATAGCCAGTCAATAAGATGATCATGTAAAGCACAAACGTGAAAATTAAAGATATATCAGTAACCTAATGTGCGTCTTGTAAATGCACAGAATACAGAAAGACTGTTAGTCTCTTAATAACAGACTCACAGGCCCTCAGTTAGCTGAAGTATGTGACAGCCAAGGAGGTGAGAAGGCCCGAGCTGTCTCCCCATAACACATTGACTCGGGACTGAACAAATATCCAGATGATACAGAGTGTGTTCAAGACTCTGTTTTATCACGGTGTTGCTCAGAAAGTTGAAATTGAGACCTGGATAAACCACCTGTTGAAGTAGCAAGGATTACCGAGAAAAGGCACTCGAATTTATATCCCCTGGAATTCACATCCGTGCACGCAGTGAAACATTTGGAACATTTGATTCAGTTGCTTTGACTGGTCAGCCATCTGTTAACAGGGCAAGCAGAGAGATTTGCCTAGCAACCATGTAGTAACCAAATGTAGTAACAGGACGTTCTGTATCCCAAGTGCATTTGTGCCCTTGCTAGTTTCACCTTGTTAGAACTGTGAGAATCAAGACTTGTAAAGGGTCTAGGGGTCCCATTTGTCTTGTCCAGTTTTTCCTTCTTTTTTTTTTAATGATAGTGGCTGGGCCGTAGAAGAAACACAAAGTCAAGGTTGTATCCTAATGTTTCCCAGCAACAGGATGCTCTCACATTATGGGATTAAAACAACAACAAGCCAGTTGCTGGAGGCAAAACTATTGTTTCAAAGATATTTCACCCTTTAATTTCATATTCAGACTAAAATCCTCAACCGGTACAACAGAGAGAATGCAGGAAACATGACGCGGTATAGTTTACTCGGATAATAATAATTTGATGCGACAACATCAATCTCTGCTGCCTAAATATGTTTCCTGCCTTCAGAGAGGGTTAGAATTATCATCTGTTCTCTCGGGCAACACAGACAAAGATGATTCAGCATCATGAGCCTTCTGCTTTTCAATTGCATTGTAAGTGTGTACATATGTGTGTGTGTGTGTGTGTGTGTGTGTGTGTGTGTGTGTGTGTGTGTGTGTGTGTGTGTGTGTGTGTGTGTGTGGGTGTGTGTGTGTGGGTGTGTGTGTGTGTGTGTGTTGTTATCCCACAGAGCTACAGAGCATATTATAATTGCTGATGACTCACCCACCTTTGCTTATTATTTTCTAGGCAGGAGACAAAGAGAGAAGGAGCAAGAAAAAGAGAGAGAAGGGAAGTTGTGTTTAGGTGTGGGGTCCAAGATGTTTTGGTACATGCTTATGTGTGTGTGTGTGTGTGTGTGTGTGTGTGTGTGTGTGTGTGTGTGTGTGTGTGTGTGTGTGTGTGTGTGTGTACGTGTACGTACCCAGGAGACGCTGTTGCCTTCCACTAACCCCTGAGAAAGGCATTAGAAGAGCTTCTATATGTGAATCCATGTGTAGGAATCAGTATTGGTCAAACAGACACATTACGACAAAAAATGTTTCAGTGAAAATGCAGTTTATTTTGAAAGAGGATAAAATTGGCCATTGACCCATAAACTGCCAGGAACCAGTAAATGAAGGTCTCTGGTAAGAGTCCTGCACTCTTAGAAGGGGCTCTGTCTTTTTCAACACACAGCAGGTTAGATTTCAAAGTAGCAAGATCTGTTACTCTTCACGTGTTACTTTAGAAGTAGCAGAAGAGATATTCCTGACAGCGTTTACAGATGTGTTTAATTTGACAGCATTATGTAGAATAGCTGAAAGACCAAACAGAACCTGAGACAGAGCTATTGAACAATATGGAGGCATCATATTGGCTCGTAAATATAGACAAGCTCAGTGGCTGCACTTGTCCAGTTTAGCAGAACACACATGTTGCTCAGTAGCTGAATTCCTGAATTCAGTCCTGCAATCTTCATCACATGGTGAATATTGAAAAAAAACTAAAAAAGCAACAGAAGATTCGTTGTAAAATGAGAACTGTGGCAGAAAACAGCATTGCAGACCTTTCATTGTTACAGGTCACTGGATTTATAAAGATAAATGTTTACACAGGGATTTATTGTTGGCTCAAGGGCAATGCCAGTACATCACTAAGTGTTTTATACTGATTTCTGTCTCAGGCATTCTTCAATCAATCGTGCAGAGCCAAAAAGTTGTTCTTAAAGGGAATCAATCACAATTCAGATCCATTGTTTAAGTCATTTATCAAGTAGAAATGCCTCAGATTTGACTACTTGCTTTATAAACTGATTAACATTGGATTTTATGACTTAGTTTGAAATAGTAAATGGTAAATGTTTTCACATAAAAATCTTTGATGAAATTAATCATTACTTACAACTCTAATAATCAGACTTCTGGTCATACTTGGGGCTACAAATATTCAAGTGGTAGGGTTTTGTATGATAACAGGTTTATTAAACAGACAAAAATAACCAATATGTAAATAATAGACCGCATATCCTGACCGAAGTCAATGAAGATCTTCTCTAGTGAGAAATACACTTAAAATGCCTCTAGCAGAGCCAAAGACAGCAATTGTTACTTCTAGTTTTCAGTAGTGGACATACAAAACTTCTTATTACAGTTCTAGACAAAGGGCAGCAATATTGTGACCGCAGGGCAACACGGATTCTATTGATTTGATTTTGTAGCCTAGCAGCTTGATTTCACTCCTATGTCTGTACTGTTGCCTACTGACATTGAAGTAACTGGCTTTATCTGACTTTGCTCCTTGTGTGGCCCAATCTCTACATCTACTACAATCTGAGGATCAGACAAACACAAAAATACAGTAACCACCTTGAAATTAAATACCTTACCACTAATATCTAAATCATTTGGGCTTAAGAGCTTCATCTCTGCAGTATGCTGTTATGTGTTCTTACACAGGTTTAGACCAGGCAATAACTTAGCAGCTGGTTCTGGATCGCTTAAGTTGTCATATCTGTTTTTGTGCCAAGACTGGCAGATTAGTTGAAAATTACCGCTATCGGCCTTAGTCTTTCTATACCGCCCCATTAAGGACTTTATAACTTTGTTTTCAAAGGTGCCATATAGGTAAAAATACAAGCTCTAAAATGATATTATAATTAACAATTCAGAACTTTTTCTCTTCTGATATTAAACCGGTCTTAATTATTTCTCAGGTTGGCCCTAGACTGTGTTATAAAGATTTCTATTTATGTCCCAGAGAAAACTTGCTCAAAGCACTTCCAGTGTGTCCTTGATTTCAACAGCATCTGCCGGAATGAAACCCTGTCACACCTAAAGAAAAGTAGTTTTCAAAGCCACGTATAACGATAACAGTATTGATCCTAAAGCCTTGTCTTAGTGTTGAGATCCAGTTAAAAAATAATGAGCACTGCTTTTGTATGAAGTAGACTGATGATGCAACGCGATTTATTTTTATTGATCCCTGTATTGAAATTCTCCTTTCACTTGCCTCCCTCCACAGAGGTCACAGGTCAGGGTCGGCTACAGAACAGCATCTCTGGACCCGGAACAGTAGGAATTCAGTGTCTCGCTGACGTGAGGCCTGAACCTGAACTGTGCGAGATGGTCCGTTACTCAGTACTCTCCAGCTTGCTGCAGAAAAAAGTGTTGAAACCACGTTTGAGTTTCCTGTTACATTGTCAGTTCCCTCTGACACAAACAATGCACACTCATACTATCTGGAGAGCAATTTACTGACCAGGACAGAACTATCCTCAACCTTTAGTTCAGCACCTTCAGAATCGAGTCTCAGAGCTGCCTCTCTTCAGTGTGCCGCTGTTAAACTCATCATGCTCAAAGCTCAGATTATTATGCGACCTCGATATCATTAGCAGCTTCTCGCGCTTACTGTAGTCGCGCCTCACTGTCACGGACGATGACACATCCAGCAGCCGCTCCCCTTGCTCTTCCCTGTCCTCCAGCCGCATGTAGCCTTTACTGCTGCCCCGGTTGCTGCTGTTAGTGCGGCTGCTGTTGCTACGGTCGAGGCGGGGCCAGCTGGGGTGCTTCCTCTGCTCCGGATGCACGCTGAGCATGCTCGGCCTGCGCTCCAGGTCCAGAGATTTGGAGTGGCTGCTGAGCATGTGCAGAGAGGAGTTGGAGCCAAAGTCACTCCTTGCTGCTCCTGGGGAGAGCCAGCATCCTGAGGTAGACGATGGAGCAGGGGAGAGGGAGGAAGAGGAGACAGAGGAGCAGTGGGATGAGGAAGAGGCGGAGTTACTCCGGTGTAAGCTCGGCGGTTTGGAGGCCTTGGCAACAGACGCTATAGGAACCGCCAGAGACTCCATGGAGCTCGGAGGCTTTAACCTCCCTCCGTCTCTTCTCTCTCCTCCTCTAACCTCCTCAGTAATCACCTCCATCTCTGGTTCATCAATAACGCAGTTGTTGAGTTTTATAACAGGGAGAGTAAATGCAGAGATAGAGGAGGAGACAATAGAGCGAGCATGGTGTCCTCCCTTCTCCCCCTCTCGGTCCACTGACCACTGATGGCACATCGAATCAGAGTGAGCCAGCCCAAGCCCCGGGCCACAGAAGGGGCGATCCCTGTAGAGCGGCGCCAGCAGCCCTGCAAAGCTACAATCCAACTTAGCCTGCTCTCTATGTCTGTGAAACTCCTCATCCCCTAACAGCACCTCCTCCTCTGAAGAGCCTCCTGCCCCACCAACAATGCCTCCTGCCTGAGAGGAGAAGGCTAGGAGGGAGTTGCTGGCTAGCCGTGCTGCATTATCAGCTCCCAAGGCTCGAAGGTCCCCGACTTCTCTTGCATAGGTGCTGTTGTGATGGTGCTGTTTTTGCTCTCTTTGCCTGAGGCGATGGATGTCAATGACTGTGGAGTACATGTCTCTCATATGGATTATCTAGTGCAGAGGAGAAATAAATCATTAGTAGCTGTAGCAGTAGCATTCATCTTTGGATTACCTGCCAATATGTTTAACATTTAGTCACAACGAATTATTGTTCTACAGTTTTAAATTAGTTTGTATTTATGCTTGAGTTTGTTTGTTTCTCACATGGATTGCCTGGAAGAGAGGAAGGGAGAATTAATCGAATCAAGGAAGGCAAGGAGAGAGCATAAGAATAGAGGAACAGAGATAAGGGTGCGAGGACGTTGGAAAATATCTGATCTGCATGTTATGTGGAGATGATGAATATGGATGACTGCAGTGTACATGCCCCTCATTTTGTAGAGAGTGGGGGAAGAACAGAAATGAGAGAACAGGAAAGGGAAGGAATATTAACCACAAGTTCTACTGACTTTGGTTTTGTGTTTTACAATTGAAACATCTGTTTGAAATGTACCCTCAGAACTTTCTGGATCACATAGCTAGAGTTCTAGACTAGATTTGTAGTTTCTGCATAAAACAGTGTCATAAGACCCACAAAGATTTCCACACCACCTTTGTTTCTCTGTCTCTGTTTTCATGAAGTATGGCGTTAGCACAGATGAAGATAAATATCCCAATGCCCATGGTGAAAGGCCCGAGCATCTTCATCCGCTCAGAGTGACGATGCTGTTCCAGGAACCGCGTCAGAGCGCCCCTGGTATGCTTGGAGGGCCTACCTACAAGCACAAGATAAGGAGGGTTTGAGCCATTTTTTATTACGAGCTCAAACCAGATTGTATTCACCATGTTCCTTCCTTACCTTGTACATTATGATTCGTGCTGGAGTTAACCACATTCCCCTCTGTGACGGACATCTTGGGGCCATTTCCTTCACCTGTGGAAGATGTTTTGGCTCCTCCAGCAGTTTCTGTCTTAGATCCTCCTACAGGCACCGATTTAGCTGAGGAAATGGTTTCACTGTGTGGCCAGTAACCCAGCGTCGCCATGCCGATCCCTATGGCTAAGATGACCAGTCCCAGGAGAAGGAAAAACCCGGAGGCGGAGTAGAGGCGGAGCCTGCCGCGTACCACCACAACATCGGTGCGTCGCTTTCTCTTTCTAAATGGAAAGTATGTAAAGAAAACCCAATCGATAGTTTTTGCAGACATACAGTATAATTAGTGACATACAATAATGTAAAGCCAGCCTCTACCATGGAAAAATTTACAGAGATTGCAAAAGCATTTGCATTGAATATAACACCTGTCACAACGTAATGTTACAAAAAGTCAATAGTGGTTCTGTGTTACGTTAAAACCCATTATAGCTCATGAATCACTTACAAGTTTCCTGTCACCCAGTGTAGTTAATAAAGAAGTTAATTTGCAATCACAGGTCTTATCAACCCATGTATTAACATGGAATTTATGAAAATAAGGCTCAGATGAACACCTGGGGGCAGCCTCTGGGGCGGGGTTTCCCAGGCCTTGGGCTGTAGGTAGTATGGGTCGTGGCTGAGGGCGGGCAGAGTCTTGGCGTTTTAGCTTGGCCAAGCCTGTTAGCACACCTGCTGCTGCAGTCATACTTAACCTGCAGGTACACAAGCAGACACACATTAGTAATGAGTTTAGAGTGTACTCTACATCTGTTTCAAGTGTGTGTTTGTACCGCAAGTCACTGAAGGACCAGTGATGTAGAGCTAATGTTTTCTGCTCTTTTGTACGCACACTCAAAAAGATTTAACTTAATGAAAAAACAAAGGCAAACATCCATTTAGTAGAGGAACAGATCCACATACAGTCAGATTACCGACAACAATATATGTACATATGCATTTCAGCATTGCCAGAATCTCCCATATGCTCTGAATATAAGAGGTGTAAAACATTTAATATTCAGAGTGCAGCGTCTCCCGCAATCATGCAGATTGAACCAGTTCCAAGGATAACAGCTCTATTTGTCCTATTTTAGGTGTGACATCACGTACAGCAGTGACTTTTGCAAAGCTGCAGGTGACAGATTTCTTACACACCTTTATAGAGAAAGTGCCAACTTCCTGCATCTTTCCAAGTTTGAGAAATGCTATTTACAGTCTACCAGTGATACAGATGTAAAGACACAAAACAGTACACACATTACAACAAGCTATTCTGTTTACCTTTGGTGTTTTGTTGTTGACCGTCAACATGGACGGGTCTGCATGTGTGTGTGTGTGTGTGTGTGTGTGTGTGTGTGTGTGTGTGTGCGCATACTGTACATAGTCATACATTTACTTTAGCGGGATGTTTGTTTGCTGCATTCTTCCTGTATGTATGAGAGAGAAACTGATACTTAAGAAACAGGATGATCAGAGAGATAGAAAAAGAGAGCAGAAAGAAAGAGAGACACACATGCCGTTTTGTAGTTCATTCATTTTCACTTGCATCCTGTATTGACTGCATTTGCATTTTTATTGTTGCCATTACTAACATCATCTACATCGTTGTAGCCATTATAAAACTGGAAATTTCAGAGCCGCAGTTCGTTATATTCAAATGAATCGTACCCTCCCTGCTCACCAGCTGCTCAGATGTCTATTAATAGTTATTAAAAGGAAGAGGACTTAAAACAAACACAGTCTTATTTTGGGAGCCTTCATTTGGGTTTAAATGCCTGTTAATCTGGGCTCACATGAACATTAGCATTGTCCTTTTTAGACCTAAGAAGATTAAACAGACTATATTAGATGTTGAATAGCCAAGGTACTGAATTTGAATTGAAATTTAAAGTATTCCTCTTCAGATCAAGTTCTGTCAGTTTAATTTCACTGCTGCTGGTTAATTTACTTTTTTTGTTGGTTGCAATGTTGGGACCTCTGCTTTAGGACAATGAAATTTTGGATTAAAAAAATAAAACAGCCAACATAATGTCACCAGAATGATCCTCGGCAGTTAAGGGTCAGACCATAGAATCACCAGTGAATTACCGTAGCTCTGTTCAACTTTACCGAATGACCATAGAAAGCTGCCATAGAACATTTTAAAACATTATAAACCGTGAGCATTATTTTTGGGTACAGGAGAGAAAAGAAGGTCACCAGCAAAAGGTTCTAGGTTAATGATGTTTGTTGATGATGATGTTTTTTTTTACTGACAAAAAAGTATATGGGACACTAAGTATCAAAGTGGTACTAAGTTACTGTTGTTACACAATCAGAATGATTGTTTTAAGACATTGTACTTGTTTGTTTTATGATCAAGTACTATTAAAACAATTTAAAAGTTTCCATTGGATGAGAGTTGTGATGTCCTCTGTTACGTATTAGTTACTCTCAGTTAATTATTTTCAGCTAGAATGCAAGTGTGAAGCAATTGAGAGGCATTATCTATAGTTAGGTAACAGTGAGGTAAAATTTTCACATAAGTTCATTTATTTGGTCACCAGTTTTCTGCACAGCACGCCAGTTTTTGTGTACGTGTACATGTCTGTGTATATAAAGAGGATAAAACAAATTTAGCATGGGAATTTCTCTCCGACTCCTTGCTTCCACATCTCCCTCGATCACTTTCTTCCTTCTCCCCCTCTCTTCCATTCTCATCGTCAGTCTTTCTGCTAATGCATTCTGGTTGTGACCCTGAATATTTTTTTCTTTCCATATTTCTTTTCCCTCCACCCCAGCTTACTTTCTCATCTTTTCTTTCTCTCTCTGTTTATCTCTTTTCCTCCTCCACCCTCTGTCCTCTTGGATCTATTTTTAATCTGTCTCCAATTTAAATTTTCTTATATTTGGTCCCTTTCCTCTTTCTCACTCCCTTCAGTTCTTTTCGTCTACATATCTCAAAGCCATGAAGTCTGATTTAAGATTCAAAGTCAAGACAAAGCTTTTAGCATTCAAAGTAGCTGTGAATCACACATGAGACCAGACGTTCTCTGTTCCTACCCTTTTCTCCCTCTCACATTTTAATGTATTTCTCATGTCAGTCATCTTATTGGTAATCCTTCTGTAGGAAAGTGCTTTACCAAAGATGGTGAATCACACATGGACAAAAACAACCAGCCTCTTTTCTCTGTTTTTTTTCTGCGCTCCCTCTCACCCTTTTTGTCTCTACTTGATTCTCTCCTTTCGTTCCTTAGTGTGCATGAACCAGGAACCCACGCCATGTTTCAAGGGCAGGGGGAGAGATTTCTTCTGTTTAATGAAAGTGGAGAAAGGGATGGATGGGAATAAAAGTAGGAAAGGAGAAAGGGGTGACAAAAAACATGAGAGGAAAGATGACAATAGAAACTTGGGAACAGGAGAAGAATGGGGTTAAATAAAGGAAGAGGGATATAGAAGCGCATATTTACAACAGCGCGTCTACCTGGGTGCAACAGAGTCATAACCGGAAAACGAAAGCCTGCACAAAAAGATGGACACTAAAAAGGAATGGTAAAAACAGTTTTGAAGCTTGTGTTGTGGAGACAAAGCGGGGGTAATGAGAAAGAGGATAGAAAGGCCTGACACCAAAGGAGAGGGAAGTCAAGTGCTTTTCTTACCAGCGATGACAGGACAGAAGCACAAACCAAGCAAAGTGCATCTGTACTTTTAACAAGGCTGGTGTAAGGAACAAGTGGAGGTGAGACAACAAAATGCTGACAAACCATTTAACATGACTCAGGCTCTGACACAGCAAGGCTTTCTACTGTGGAGAACGTGCAGTGACCACATGAAAAGACCACATAATATTCAAAAACCATGCTAGTTGCTGATACTTTATGTAAACTTAATTTTTGTCTACAGAATATACTTAAATAAATCCTTCAGTGTGTTATGTTTCACTCTTTAAAAAACTGAAAATTTGCTTTTTTCTGCAACAACATTGTCTTTTTTTGGGTGAAATTATCACATGGTAATCATACACAGACTGTATGAATATTAACGTTAGTTTTTTTTCCCCCTCTTATCAGATAAAACCTATAAATAATGCGAAACCCACTGCTCAATTTTTTATTTCATTGCCTTAATTTTTCTCAATTAGTGTTAGATGAATAATGAATTAGCCTCTGTGTGATAACCTAAATATTGACTTAATTGCTTACACTGTTTATCTGTACATTCTCAAAGTAAGGTCAGAAAAATTTTAAAACAATTTAATAAGGCTCACCCTTCAACGAGCAGATTTACTCTGTTACTGGTGAGGTTTAAATATTTAGACACTCTTAAATGAGTTACATTTTTAAAAATATTCCCAATGCATCATGTCTCTCATAGCAGAGATTTCACCTTCTACGCTGCAATACTTCCTGTGGGAAAATCCTCTGTATGTGCTGTGTCTTTGTGCGAGGACATGCCTTTTGTAGCATGATAATGACAAGTTACCTAATCTATAGGAGACATCACATGATGTATTGTCCCTATAGCAGCTACACGTGCCGCTGCTAGGTGACGTGTTTCTATAGCAACTACCAGTGCACAGGAATGACAGGTATTTTATCAAGACTGTATCCTGTCAACAAAGAGGCATTTCCCATGTATCATTTGGAGTTATATTTTTCGTTTTTATGTGCAAATATTGGGCAAATTCAAACCTTCATGTGACAGCATATGGTCCTTTCCATCAATTTAAAAGAGGTGTAATTGAGAGGTGTAGACAGCAAAGGATGCTGGACTGAAATTGAAAGCAGAATGGATAGAGACTTAAGGGAATAGGGAAGTAGGATGAAATGAGAGAAAGACATGGTGAAAGGGAAACACCAAGGATGAAGACAGAGTGTGAGAGCAACAGAAAGTTTGGCATAAAAGGTGCTTGAGAAAAAAAACAAAACAAAAAAAACAAATTTTTTTGTACTCTCGACACTTACACGTTAGCATTGTGTTTGGGGTGTTAATTACATCTTATGCGATTTTTGCTAAAGCACTTCAATTCTGCAATCTCTAACCCCACACACTGGAGGGGAAGCCACTAAGAGAGTGGGAAAGGAAAGACAGGGAGAAAGTGAATAGAGGAGGTGCTTTCATGTACATTTAACAAACTGCAGATATTTTTTTGACTCTAGAAGCACGCTGTGAAAGAGTTTGTGTCAAATGACTCACTTCAGTGAGCTGTGTGCTAACACGTCATGGAGAGAGGAAGACATCTTATATGGAAACAGATGGAATAAGAAAGAAAGCAGCAAGGGGAGATGTTTTGAAAGAGGAATGACTAGGAAGAGAAAAATGGCATCCATTACAGTATGTCTCCCATTATAATTACAGTGGGTCATTCGTTTTTGTTTAGGTGTCATAAACTCCTCTGGTAAGATTAACTGAGGCCAAACTGCTCCACTAAATGGGGAAAAAATAATGCCCCCCCCCTCACTGCTGCAGTTAAGGTCACCTGTCATATTGTCATGGAGCTGAGAGTCAAACATGGAAATGTGCATGACTACACTCAAAACAACACTAGTAAGCCCTATTTTAGTCGTAGTTGTAGTGTGTATTATAGAAAAATTTGAAATTTTGTAAACATTCAGTGCAGTTTACTTTCTAATCTTTTCCAAAGCCTGATGGAAATGGTCTGCATGTGTCAAGGGCAAAAATGCATTGAATAATATCTCATTTTTGTACAAGCGGTTCTTGACATCAATTTCACTTGAAATGCTAAAATAAAGAGACAGTCAAGTGTTTTAATGCCCTGGTCAAATTTAAGTACTTCATTTCAATTAACACCTACGCCACAGTCAAGCACAATATTACAAAACAGTTCAGGTTGGTGGAAATAACATGTTTATAGACTGATTTCATTTGTTAAGAAAGAATATGATGTAATGTTTGTATTTATTTTCTTTTACTCAAGTAAAATCTCAAATGCACATAACTTACTCAGTGGGACAGCTGTCATAACTGCCCATCTGCCATTTCAAATTAGTTCAAATAAATCATAGTATAATATTGTATAGTATAATGTCGTACAGTATAGTATAGTATAATATATAGTATAGTATAGTATAATTTAGTACAGTAGAGTTATAGTATAATATAAAGTACAATACAGTATATTTTATATTATAGTATAGTATAATATACAGTATATTATAGTATGGTATAGTATATAATGTAGTATAGTATAATTTAGTACAGTATAGTATAATACAATATATCATAGCATAGTGTAAAATAGTACAGTATAGGATCATGTGTTAAAGGATCACACTGTTGGTTTTTCATGTTTTACAACATTAACTGCAAACTGTTTACACTATATATTACATTAATCAGTAGATTATTACTTTATCAAATGAGTGCTGGGAAGAAGTGCAGTTACGATCAGAGACAGAAATCCTCTTAGCTGAAGTCTTCCAAAAACCATCAACTAATAATAGAAGACGTTCACATGAACTTTTATGCAATGACCTTGTTTGCTTTTTTGATTCCTGGGTTTTATTTTTGTGACAGAATTGCTCTCAGATGTGATGCTTTTTGTCTGCTGAGTCTCAGATGTTGGATGTCCATAAAACTTCCATAAACACACTTAACACAGATGAGTATTCAAAACAGACCCTGCTGCAATTGCATTTCTCCACAGTGGTGGAACATGAAAGAGAACGGGCCTTCCTTTGAGGGATTATCTAAGATTCAGTTATTCTTGTAAATTGCGTTTCATTAAATAGTGCTATGATAATATAGCTTGAAACCAACAGCTGCCTCGAAAGTAGAAGGTCAAATTAAAACGTGTGTTGTTTTAGAAAATGGTGAACAGGGACCTACAATAAACATGAACTGTGTTGATGGGCTGAAGCTTGCGCCATCACAATTAATATGATCCTTTAAAGACGATTTTTTTGCTTCACCAGGCAGTATGTGAGAGGCAAGGTGGAAGAGAGAGTTGAGATGACATATGACACAAAGCTGTGACATGGATTACAACACATGATGTTCCCTGCAGCAGGAAAAGATCTGTTTCTTAAAGCCAGACGTTTCACTAATTTACTTTGTTGATCCCAGAAATTGGAATTCTCTGTCTGATTTTTTTCAGGAGGGTCAGAGCTAAGAGCCAGCTGCAGAGGAACACCCCAAACAAGGCAATGTCGACCCCCCGCTATCCCAAAAATCCCTCCGCTACCTGCTGAGATCCAGATTTTGTTGCTTTCTTCTTTTTACAAGCTGGTATGCATCTTGTGGGATATTTGTCTTTCTCCCTGCTTTGATATGGCTAATTCCCTTGGCGCGAAGAAGGGCGAGGACAGCTAAGGCAGCCAACTTCCCCGTTAGATGGTTATTTTATTTTTGTTTATTATTTTGTTTTGTTTGACAAAACGGAGAAAGATTAAATGAACGAAAAGCCCGACTCCCCTTCACTTCTTGGTATTTACAAATCAAAGACCACGGTAACCAAAGAAAACTAAAGCAGAAGATTTTCCAAAAGACATTTCCGCTATACAATTTATGCATCTGTCCCTTTGATAGTTAGAGCAGATATTTTGGAATCTACAGCCCTAAATTTTGTCAACACACCTAACTGAAAACTTTGCAAAAGCATAAGTCCCCTCCTTTTGAACCAAAAGCTAAACTAACTAAACCGTTATTTGAATCCTGACACAGGCACACGGGTGTTTTCAGTTATTCGGGTTGATTATGCTGTATTCACATCATATGGGGTAGGTGGTAGAGATGGGAAAGGTCAACGTGTTTATGATGTCATGTCATTGGACTACAGATGGGTATATCAGAGCTTTCAACTTTTCCGAAAAACCCAACTGTCCCAGTCATAATTACAACTTGGATGTTGACTTGAACACGATTTACAAATGAGAAGCTGGTAATTACAATAGCTCTGCTATGACATGAACGCGACATTAGCCTTACGCACAGGTTGAAGGTGGGCGAGCTACACGGGGAATTACATGAGGTCACCAATATATGTCCATATAGTAGAAAAAAGGTGGAAGTTTCCCGTCTAACACGTGCAACAGAGCTAACAGGAAAGTGAGGATGATGTCACTCCAACACAGTCCTGGGTAGCAGTTATCACATCTTCCAGTGCTGAATTGGTTCCCCATGTTAAACTTCATATTTTTTTACCATGATTATAACTGAGTCAGAGAATCAGCTCAAATTAAATGTGATACCTGCAAGTTTGGGTCTGGCTGATTGTGGCTCCTGAATAATCAGACCTCTACATGAGCCTGACACCCTGACTGAAGTCTCTGTCCCTTCTGGCCTTGTAGCTTCACCAGGGAAGCCGACTGCCATTTGGTGTATGGCATTAAAAGGGGTTTCATGTCCGTTTTATCTGATCGCAAGTTCCTGGGGAAATGGGCCATCATTAGAGATGACATGAGGGATGAAAAGAGCACAGAAAACATGGAGCAGATATAGGGGGAGGAAGTTTTTATCAGAGGAGAAATAATAATAGAATAGAATAAGTAAAGAATAAGAAAAGGATGCACAAATAGGGAGCGTGTGTTTGTGCATTGCTTTACTCCTACAGACTCACACAAGGGTGAGTCATCTGTCTAGAGGATATGTCACTTTGTGTTTTCCCGCTGACCTTTCGGCAGCTCATTTTCTGATGGAAGCACTCGAGTGTCAAATCCAGCACCCTCTTCACCATCTTGTTTTTTTTTTTTTCCCCTCATTATTTTGATGATACATACTGCTTTTTTTTTTTTTTTAAGTCTCACATCCTTCACACTGACTCACTGTCATTGCCTGCTGTGATAAACTCAGCTCTATTCAATTGAATTATGTTTTGAATTGAATTATCAGTTGCTCCGGTAAAACGCGCCTGTGCGTGCTTGTGTGTGTGTTGGTGTACTGGAGTGAGCCCCCTGTCAATTTGAACAAAATGACTAATTGTGTCTTCATCACAGTCCCGATTGTCAGTCAGTCACCCACACTCATCCTGAGACAGGAGTTGTCCCCAGCTGCCCAGCAGCAGTGGGGCCCAAGCTGGAGACCTGGGGACCTTTATGGGGTCCATGTAGGGATTTTAAAGGCCCTCTTTCCACAGTTTAGGGAATAATGTAATTATACTAAGGTTTTGTTTTTAGTACACTAACAGTTCTTATTTAATTTGGCTGTTAAAACATTCCCGGTGCAAACAGGAATTGCAGTATGTCTTAAATCAGATCAACTGGAATATTTTCCTCTGATGGGGGTCTCTAGGATGAAATCTGGGCTTTCGCATCTCTCTTTGGCGGTCTTTGGAGTGACAAAGTGAAGCAACTGCAGAGGGGCATTTAAACAGGATTATCCAGTTAGTGTGACACTTGTGAAGGAGGATTAGTCGATATGTTGCTTGACCTCTTAATGATTCTCAAATAAAACTCAAATGCCTTTCTGTGTGAAATTTCTGGCTGCACAATATGTCTCAATCTCAGCCGCTTGGCTCCGCGCGTCACCCAAGTTTTTCAACCAGCTCTCAAGCGGAGAGTCACTCCAGCATTGGTTCAGTCAGACTAAACACAATAAAACCACTGACACAGCATCTGTTGTTAAAGTCCCGGGGCCCTCACAGAAAAATGTGTCTTGCTCATTGTGACTTTACTTTGATGCGTGACCTTCGCTGTGCAGTGATTTCGTTTATGAGCAGAGTTTGATAGGAG